>NC_139318.1:41938706-41963706 GCF_056507025.1 Lutjanus erythropterus | reverse complement strand
TAAACCTGCAACAACCTCAGCAGCTGCTGACTCAAGCTCAGTCGAAAATACAAAACTGCAAAGAAAAAACAAATCTTAAACAGTTTAAAATGTATGGGCTAATTGCCACTTACTTTCTGGCACTTTACTGAACATTATTGATACGTTGTTAAAGGTGCAATGTGTAATAAATCACCAAAATTTAAATATAAGACACTGGAAAATAAATGGTTTAAAACACTCATGGATCAGTAAATTACATACTAAAGAAATCACCAGGAAAGCTTGTGCTGCTCAACCAGCCCGGCCTCATTCCCAACTCTTCAAATTCCGACAATTTGTCACCACCACCTCGGCGACTCATACAGACGCGCACGGTGTCGATTAGCGGGATTTTCAAGTGACTTCAGTGTAAACTCATGCACAGCAGTATGAGACGCATCACGCTTTCAATATCATAAAGAGGGTGAAAACCAAGATGTTATTAAAAGAGACTTGTGTCATGTGACTTTTGTCTTGTTTGCAGGTCACTTCAGCGGCGTCACATGACATAGGTAACGTAACATATTTATTGTAACCCCAGACATGATATTATCCCCAATTTATCCAAGTAGTTTTGCGCCCAAACCTGCCAGGCTTCGACCATTTCATTTCGTTAACCACCTGTTAAAACAGGCTTTCTGGCAATGACTTATACAGCCTCGAAATGGTACATTTTGCGCTTGTCTGAGACGCAGACAGCCGTGAGAAAATGTTGGTATTTGATGAGTTGGGACAAGAACTGGTTGGCTCAACATAATTTATAAGGTAAAAAAAATGGAATATAGCCTACAGGGACTGGTAGAGGTGCATGTGTGGGTCTCTAAATTGGGTGGCTGGTGAATGATTTATGCTCATATGCATATTCAGATGAACACAGAGGCCATTATTGAAATGCAAACACTTTGAGCTAATGGCAGCTAGCATGCTAGCTACTATAAAGCCAAAAATATTAACAGCAAAGATGAAATAAAATGAAAATTGTTCAGTTTTTGTGCAACTGTCATAAAAAAAAACACGCAAGGAAAGTAAGAAATTAGAAATTGAAGTAAAGTTATTACAGAGGCTGATGTCAGACAGAAGATTCACATGTCAGAGAGAAAATACACCTCAGGGTATTCAGAGTAGGTCACCTGGGAGTGTGTGTGACAGGTACACGTCAGCCACACACACTCAACACACACTCAAGTTTATCTAAAGCAGCTCAGCAGAGTGTTTGACACCACAGCAGTTAAACCTTAAAGGTCTACCCCAGAACATGCATGTGTGGTGGGGGAGTGGGAGTGGGAGTGGGAGTGGGAGGGGTGTGTGTGTGTGTGTGTGTGTCTGGGGGGGGCGGGTTTCAGGTTCCAGCCTACTTCCATCTGAGGTGTGACTGGGACTTCACGTGTCAAACGCTCACAGTCAGATTTAACCCTCTCTCTGTCGCTCTACTGGCGATACACAGCACACACACAAAAAAAATAATGATGATGTTAACCAGGATCAATAAGAGAAAAAAACCTAAGTTCGATTATTCAAAAACAGCACATAATCAGAGTGGAAAAACTAAAAATAGGATTATAAACGAGGTGATGCTACAAAAGGAAAAAGTACACTACATGTCAACAGTCAACACCTCCACTTTGAAGCCACGTCATCCATAGTTCTGTGTGTGTGTGTGTGTGTGTGTGTGTGTGTGTGTGTGTGTGTGTGTGTGTGTGTGTGTGTTTGTCTGTGAGAGAGAAAAAGGTGAAAGTGAGTGAGTGACAGTGTGTGAACTTAAACATGTGAGCTGAGCAACATGTGTCAGTGAGCTCCTGAGAACATGTCTGAGGTGGTGTAACTTTACAAAGCCACACACAACAGATGGATGGATGGATGGATGGATGGATGGATGGATGGATGGATGGATTATTGTCTTGTTTTTTAAATATCGCAACACATATTTTATTGTGAACTTTTAATCCTGGTATTATTGTACCGTGAGTTTTTGGTGTCGTTAGAAAGCCCATCGGTCGAATGCTTTCCTCTGTAACTCCATGTTGCGTCAAAGTGAAATGAACAAAAAAAAAAAAAAACGATTTCCAGCTCCGGATTTTTAAAAATGGAGGCTGAAATCAAATGCTGCAAATACTCGATGAGAGACTTGCACTCTGGAGACTGGGGTTCATGTGACGTACTTAACAGTGAACCCAAACTATTGGTCTTACCCTAAACCTACCCAAGTGGTTTTAAAAACAGTTAGTGACATATCGTCGGTATGTTACGGGTTGAGATGAGAACGGGTTGAAGGTTCCTGGACGTTTGGAAAGAAGCACCCTCCAAACAGGGACTTTTGATAAAATGAAGTCCCTGGAGCTTAATTTACACCTTAATGCCTGCAGTGGAAACACACTGAGTTTAGATAGATTTTCACACACACACCTCACACAGAAGAAATGCTCATATTTTTATTAGTGTTTGAGTGTTTTGTGATCAATTTTGAATGATTCGGTTGTGCACTCTTCCTCCTGCCTATCAGTTCATGGAGACCTGTGTGTGTTTTTCCTACTCTGCTCTTCGCTGCACTTTTAAGGATTATAACCTTTTTGTCATCTTCCTCACAGCAGCAGTATGTTAGATATTCCACTCTATTACACGACTTTGTTAAACACTTGATTCTGATTGGTCAATTCTAGCGATCTGAGGTCTGTTATTTCTGTATAACAGACCTTTGCTATGAAGAACAGACGGTTGCTATGGGAACAGTTCTGATCATAGACTCTGGAGGATCAATAAAATCATTTTAAGTCAATATTTTTTGTAAAATTACTGACATCTTTAATAAGTAACTGTGTAATAAGCTGGATAATGTACAGTGAGCAGGTCATTAATGTGAATTAACCCTTCAGGATGATTTGAGGCGGATGTGAGGTTTCTGTGATGTGACATCACATATGACTTTGTGGCTGGGCATAATTTTAAACTGCACTGCAACACCCTATTTAAAGTGATCATTTACCAAACAAATAATCAATGCTGACAGATAAAGGCGTGCTTTCGAATGCTTCGATATCGTTGTGCAAAGACTTCAGACCTTACTTATACTTGACTCTGGTATCTCTGACAGCAATATAAGTTTTAAAGGTCTCATTTTTGGTTTCCTATCTTTATTTGGGGGTTCTTGTACAGTAGGTTTGTAGGCTTTTCTTATAGCATCCATTGTTGCAGCTTCTTTGTTCATCCTCTGTCTGAAACAATCTGTTTAAACTCCTGTCCCCGAAAAGCCCAGTGTGCCATCTAGAGGTTGTGCTAAGCCTTTTGTGACATCATGAGAGGAGGCAAATCTGAATCTGTTTTGACAGTCAGAGTGAGCAAAAATATCTCATATTCTGGGGCTCTTGAGATGGAAGGAAGGAACTACTCTTCCCATAAACCATTGCAAATGATTCCACTTCTTTAATGTAACTTTTTTCCATTATTATGGTGTTTATATTGTTAATGACAGTGTTAGATGGTATAGTTTGGGCTCTGTGTCTATATACATTATATTCACTGCAACATGATGACATTTACACTTTAGGATTGTGGGTATTGTAGTGCTTCTCCATGACTTTGTAAAAAGCGTGTTTCTGAAAACAGGTTTATATCATGTGGACATGTGGCTTCTATAGGAGGATAAAACATTGTTTCACAAGCTCATAAATTGAGGTAATAATCTAAATCCTCTTCTCAGAATATGAACGGGATCTAAACTTCTCTGTTGAGCTCTATTGATTGTAAATAAAGTAACAAAGAGGACCAGCACATGAGGTGATGTTTTCTTTGTTTTGGACATCCAGAACGTCACTCTGTATTTTAAAATCTATCAATAATTCAACCTGTGTTGTTGTTGTTTAGACAGTGATGACTGGACTGAGTGTGTGTGCAGTGTGGTCCTTTTAAACATTATCCTGACCTGAACTGACCGTGAGACTGTGTGTGTGTGTGTGTGTGTGTGTGCAGTGTTTGTAATAAAACATCTGTTAACATGTGCTGCTGCAGTCACACCTTCACTCTCTCCGTCTGTCCTCTTTTCACACACGCAACCTCTCACACACGTAAAGCATCTCGCCCCCTCACATTTTTTACTTCTGGGTGAAACTCAATAAGCATTTTTTTCTACAAAGGCTAAACGAACACGCGCACACACACACACAGTTCCAGTGAATACCAGGAGCATGTTCACATTTGTGAATGAAAGACTTTCTGTCTCGCTCTCGCTCAGCCGAACGTATTCTTGGCACGACTCCAGAAACTTCTCAGTGGCGGGAAAACTTGCGCACGCTGTAAAAAGTGTCGAGTGTGGACTTAATTTTGACCTGGTCTCACATTCTTTGAGTGCAGTGACGTGGTAGCTCCTTTTGGAGTTGCTAAAAAACCAAAAGGCCTTCAAACGTAATAAATGACAGCTCCTGTAAAGATCTTAATGAAGCATCAGGGGAAGTCAGCTGATGGACAAAGCATCAACATGCGGGGTCAAAGGTTATAGGTTTTGTGTCCACACTTTTTTCTGCTTTGTTTTTACTTCCTTTATTTACAGGCTGGTGGCACAGTCTCAACTAGGTATTGTTAAAAACCCTTTTAGTGCCGATGTCATGCCAACTTTGCGATGTTAGCTGGAGACAAAACAAAGGAAAAGCTGGAAGGAAGGCGACTGTGGTTAAACGTGATAAGACGAAAGCTGGAAAGATGTGTGCCAGCTGCTAAGACAAGCTTGAATTGCCTGTTAACTCTGTAAAAAAAACAAACACTTTTTAGCTTTTTAAACCGACAGAAACAAAATAAAACTCACCAAAATTATCTTGGTCAGTCTTTCCACTGTTATAAAAATAACCAGCTCTGGTTAGATCAAAATAAATCATAAATTCATCATGTTAAATGTAAAAACAGACTGGTTTTACGGGCTGTTTTACTCTCAGTACACAATCACTGAGCCAGAGAGCAACTGTGTTGCTGAGTGTGTTGCGGAGCAGCGTCCATAATTCATTTAAGGACTTTTTGCAGTTTATTTACAAAAAATAAATAAATAAAACAGAGGGGAAAAGTCAGATTATGATTAAAAGTAAAGATGCTTTCTATATAAAACAGTATAAGCAAACAAAACTTACTGAAAATTGTCTCTATTGTTGAATTTGTGTATGTATAAATGCACCTTCACAAAGTGAAAATATTGTACCCAAACATAAAATTATTACCATGTGTTATTTTTTACAGTGTGACCACCCACACACACACACACACACACACACACACTCTCTCTCTCTCTCTCCCAGCTGCTGTGTTTCCCTGCTGCTCGCTCAGCCCCTCCCTCCTCGGCTCCCGATTGGCTGCTGAAGTTTGGCGGGCTCCGCTCCTCCTCGTGACTACTACCGCTGCTGCAGTCATCGAGGCAACGCGCGGGAACAAAAGTTCAGCAGGGTGGTTTCCCTGGCGACGCATCCACCGAACACAACCTGCTCTGTAAACAGGCAGCCGGGGCTCGAGGCCAAGAGGCCGAGACCAGCAGCAGGAACAGAAACAGTCTCATAGATGGACGAGTCCCGTCTAAGTTCACACAAGAGAACGACCAGGAGGTCTGAGGAGAAAATAAAGTTTCTCTTTACGTACATGTTTGTATTCTTGAGAAGAGACGTTCTCAAAACAAAACTTTGTATTTTTCAGGCATTCTCATGTCACCATGGATGTACAGGTCTGTCTGTATGTTCAGTTTATCTCAGGGACAACAAACATCTCATATAGGTTATTATTTAATATTGTATAGATGGAATAATGCACAATTACAACTTACTGTGTAAACAAGCTGACAGGATGTAACATGCATTTCCTCCCTCTGTTTTCATTTATTCTTATTGTCGTGTTTGTCTTGTTTTCCTGTTTTACTTCATTTTTAGCTTAATCTTGTCTTGCTTCTGATTGGCCTTCCATTGTTTTTGCCTCTGGGGTATCCTACTCTTTTGCTTTGTCTGTCAAAGCACTTTGTAAACTGTTTTATATACATAAAATGCTTTGGACTCAAACAGCATCACAGTTGATGCACACTGTTTCCCAGATGTTTAACTTTAATATGAAGATATCGGACATATTATCATCACCATCCTGTTGCTGCTGTTCACATTCAAAAAATACATCACAGAATTATTTCCTGAGTGCATACATGTATATGTATTTATGTATTTTTATTTTGTTTTATATTTTCAATCTTTTCCATTTTGAATTTAAGAAATGATCTGAATATATGTTGTATTTTTGTATGTATGTTGAAGGAGCTATAACTCTATTTTTCGTCACACAAGCCGTAATGATAATAAATGTCCTTGAATCCTTGAAATAAACATGTTAAATTATACAGTAAATTATAGAGAGACTATGTAACTTTTGAGGAAACACATTATTCCTCTTAAGATGGTTATACACTGTGCTTGTGCGGTCCCAGACGGAAGATGTCAACATGCAAGACGTGTGGGACAGCCTGGGACAGAATTGTGAAAGTGCCCGAAATTTTGGATAACTGTGTCACAATGTGGCCACTGCTACAACCTACATGCACGAACTAACCAATAGGAATGTAGTGTGTGTTGGAGGACAAAGACAGATCAGATCAGTGGACGCTACAATGCACTTGCAATTTTTAGCATATTTTGCATACTGCAAAAATATACTCTCGCTCTCTTTGCAAAAGTTACTCCACACTTATAAATACCACTATAGCACAAGTTTGATTCTTGCTTAACTTCATGTTTTACCATTACAGCAGTGCAGATGTATGATGCATGCTGATGATGTTTTATTGTATTCTAACTTATGTCATAGCCTGCGATTCAGTCGGTGTGATCATCATACACACAAGTTTATTAAATCCATGTCGAACATTGTGGCTTTCTTTAAACATTATATTGCTGAAATCTCACAGTCTGTAGTCATCATTATAAAATAAAAGCTGAATTCATAAGCACTAAAACATCTCCTTCTGCACATTCTGCTGTTTTGCAGGAACTCACTTGGTTTGGTATCACCAAGTGCTAACATTGGCTAATGTTAGCCGATGTTACTTGTGCTATTGTCACACTTCCATCCCTTAATCACCACTTGTGGTCACAGGGGCTGCTATTCAGCAAAAAAAGTGACAATAAATAGATTCACTTCACTCTTAAAGAGATGCAAAGCATTTGCACATATAGATACAAACCAGCAGACCATTTCTGGCCCCTCACAAAGTTGTAAGGGTGTGTGGTGTCGAGCAAAAGTTTACACACTCTGCCTGGACTGTTGTCTTCTGACATGGTTGCTGTACATCACGTGAGCCAGGTGGTTATTTCCTGTTGCACAGTTTGTTTCTGGAGTGCAGAACAGTCTGTGTTTACCTTGTGGTATACGCTGTTAAAGGTTTGTAAATGCAACAATAATGCCTGAGCAAGACTATGATAATGGTGATTAGATGAAAGTTCATAGCATTTAACAAAGCTGAGCACATGTTGAAGCATCAGAATCACCCAAAAAATTGCACCTCCAGAGTTAACTATTCTTTTTCTTTATCTGACTACATTACAAATCCTTCTGTGCCTTGCAATAAAAAGTGGCTGATATGAACATGCGGTTGTGGTAAACTGTGTATAAACTGTAATTTACCCTCCTTGGTTGCCCTCATTGTTCGATACAGTTGATCTGAAATGAGCAAACTCTCAGCTTCATTCCAACTCGGGTTCACTCGGGTTTACCCTCCACTTCGCCCCAGGATACGACCATAACTGTAAAATATGACAGACTGCTTGTCGAGCAGCGGCGTCATGCTGCGGAGGGTTTATTTTAGAAGTAGGTCAGGTAAGCTGTCTTCTACGTTACCATTACTTGGTAACAGAGTGCACATTTATAAATATCCTGGGCTTGCAAAAAACAGATATCGTGTGATGCTGTTCAAATATCACACGCCTCATTGGTCCAAATGCTCTTAAAGTGAGAGGACTGCTTATTCATTCATGTTATTATTGTTTGCAGGTTAGGGTAGAATTTGCACAAAAATGAAAATTCAACCCAAAATAAATGATGATCCTGTGACTGTTCATGAGAAAATAAAGTATTAATTATCAACTAACATACACACATATATACTACTCATGGTCTCAGTGAAACATGAAATTAATTCATAAATATATTCCACCTTAATGAGCCTTTTGACAGACACAGAAAATGCATGAAATGGAAATTGTTTACAGTTTAAGACATGGTGCATAAACATACACTGTAAAAATAAACAATTTGTTTCAACTTAAAGTAGTAGTGTGACTGGACCACCTTAAAATTTTAGGTTGACTGAATTTGAAAAGACAAATGGAAGTAATTTTGTAATGATTAAAAAATATTTTTCTAGTTAAATACTTTTGATTGAATTTTACTTAAGAAAACAAGTTGAACCAGCAACAAAAGATTTCAAGTTAGAGGAACTATTTATAAGTTCTGAAGTGCTGCAAAAAATATGATAAATCATGGGTCTTTGCAGGGAGGTTTTTCAAATTATTGTTTAATAATTTTTTGAAAGTTTTTTTTTTTTAAATATGTCTGAAAGTTCACATTAAAATAAATCCAACATATTATTATTAAAATTGTCAAAAGGCTTCCCATGAATCCTCATGCAATCATGTGAGCTAGCTAAACTACTAAATCACTGTGGGGAAACTATAGTCTATAACTATAGTCTATAACTGCAAACTAGTTAGCTTATTATTTTATTATGTAAGGGATAATAATGTACATTATCCTGCTTTTTACATGATTATGTCCCAAAAAAAATATGAATAATATGACACAAAGTATTTTTTTTTATTATTTTAGTGATTTAACAATGATTTTAGTTTCTCCAGAGTCTATGATCAGAACTGTGTCTATAGCAACAGTCTGTTCTTCATAGCAACGGTCTGTTATAAAGAAATAACAGACCTCAGAATGCTGCGATTGACCAATCAGAATCGAGCAGTCAAAAAATCCACACAATCCACCATGAATCGTTTTCTGTCTTCATAAGGAAGAAACTCTGACATGCTCTCCACCTCAGAAACCACCTGCGAAAGTGCAGATGAGGTGAAGCTAGCGCAGCTAACATTAGCCACGCTACAGCTGCTGCTGACTTAGCGGCTACAGGCGAGTGCAAACGAGAGACGGCCCAGGAAAATTTAACTGTATGTCACAGGGGGCCCCTCCTCTGTCGCTCTACCAGCTGAGGGGTCCACAGCCTGAAAAACGTGCTGCTAGAAATTTTATCCAACTAAATTCCTGTATGAGTCTTTTTACAGTGTAACAGAGAAAATATGTACTGATCAAAATAAAATAATCACTGAATCTTTCTCATATCAAATTACCAACTTTTCTGACTTTTTGAAACAAAATGCAAATACAACATTTTACTTTTAACAACATATGAGGTTTTTGTCCTATTTAATTTATTGTTAAGAAAATATATTTTTCTGTTTTACATTTTACTCATATCATCCCACTGGTTAAGACATAAATCTAAAGAGAGTTCACAAATATATAGTTTAATTTCTTGAGAAAAAGCTCAGCAATTTCTTTAAAAAGCCGGGAACTGTAGTTGTTATCAATTATTCATCAAACAGGAGGACACAGTTCATTTGTTGGGGACTATTTTCAGCAGTGGATTACTACACATTTGGTGTCCTTGTGAGTATTTCCAGCAGCAGGATAATGTATGTGGGATTAAGTCCAAATAAAGTGTGTATGCTCGTGATAATAAGGAAACAGTTTGATATTCAAGAACATTCCAGGCCTGAGTCTGTATCACAGGAGTCTAGATTTTATCTTATTGGTTGAGTAATAATGGAAATTTTGAGCTGGACCTGGTTCAGCAACCGCTGCTGCCGCCGCCACGGAGGCTTTGAGTTCTTCTGGTCAGTTGGTTTGATATCAAAAAGGGCAGCTGCTCGACAAGTTTGTTCTGGTTTTGAGATCAAACTCACAGCTGGAGGGGATGAGCAGACATTTATTCACCCTGTAGTCATGAAAGAAAACAAAGGAGAAAAAGGAATATCAGCATCAGATCAGTGAAGGCAAACAGAGTGAGGTGAAACTTGGCAGAAAGTTTGGAACAGAGTGACGTCTGTTTACTGGACAGATCAGGGGTTTTGTTTTCGGTCAACGGATCAGAGTGAACAGGAGAGGGAGGAATACAAACAAAGGGGAGAAGGAGAGAGGGAGAGGAGAGAGAGAGAGAGGGACGGTGTGACTCGAGTTCAACACAAACTGACGCTTCGAGGGCCTCTAGTGGTGAGAAGAGACTCAACTGTTCACACACTTATCCATAAACACACACTGAAACATACCCTGGGGACACTATAGTCTTCATGTTCGTCTTGTCTAATATTTATTCAACTTTTATTTATTCTACTAGTGTATTCATTCACTAATTTCTGTCTTGTGACTTTGAAAGGAAGAAGAAGGAGAAGAAGAAGAAGGACCAATAGGAATTTTATTTAATCCCCACTGATCCTTTTCTTAGAGGGACGGTTCGCCCCAAAATCAAAAATACACATTTTTCCCCTGGCCTGCAGTGCTCTTTATCCATATAGATAATTTTGTTGAGCACTGCCGAGTTTCTGAGATATCGGCTGTAGAGATGTCTGCCTTCTCTCCATTATAACGAAGCTAAATTGCACGCGGCCTGAGGTGCTCAAAGCATCAAGAAGTACATTTGAAAAAAATCAAAACCAGTCTTTCTATTAGAAATAAAACAGTATAGATTCTAAAATAGCTCCAGTAGATTTTATTGCAGAAAGAAAGTGTTTGAATTCCCTCAAGGATTTCTTAAGATATCGGGTTCAGAAGAGGCTTGTGCTCGCAACATAAACATTAATGCCTGTGTTTTTCATGGTGATTCGTTTGGCGGGTTTAGTTTGGTTGAGAGAAAGTAGTTCCTACGTGAAACTGCTCACAACAAGGTCTGTGAACACTGATGTTGAAGCACCTTCAGCCAAGCTCCATGTAGTTTCATTATACTGGAGAGAAGACAGACATCTCTACAGCCGATATCTCCAAAACTCTGCAACTCACACCAAAACAGTATAGATGGATAAATAGCATAACAGGATGTGATTTTGGGGTGAACTGTCCCTTTAAATGTTATGTCTTACCTTTTTTGTGATGGCCCAAGAGCCAGGTTATGACAAACTGGGAGCTTTTCGGTTTTTGTTTTGTTTTTTGTTAACTTTATATTTTGTTAAGGCTTTTAGTCTTTATTTGCCACATGTTTTTTGTTTATGCACAGATCAGCTGATTAGGACCTGGTGCGTTCACGGCCCTTTGCAGGCATTTCTTGGTGTCAGTTGGCCGTGGAAGAGATGGTAAGCGCTGCCACACCGGAGCATCATGTCTGGAGTTTCCCCTGTTAGGCTCAGTGGTGTTTCCCCTTTATATCGAGCGGGTAGGGTCAGTTTTCTTCGGGCAGTTGTCCCTGACGCCCGTTAACAGGTTCCTTCACAAATCGGCTGGTTTACAGTGTTTAACTCCCCGCCGCGAGCTGTGTGAAGTCTAGGGGTGAGTTTAGTCAGATTGGGCTGAGGTCAGTTACCCTCTTACATATGTTTGGAGAGTTAATACTGTACATTCTGTTGGGTCCAATTGACAAATCATTTTGGTTTCTTTGTTGGATGTTGTAACAGACTAAATCCTACACACTGGTCCTTTAAAGGTAGAATAAGAAGGGTTTGTCAGCTGAAATTTATAAACGCACCAGAAAGACACTGTGGTTGATTGTTGAGTCTTGTTCCCAGGACTTCAAATGCCTACATTTTGGGTTGGTAAAGCATCACACACACAGCAAAATAATGAGAAAATAAGAAGGTATGGACGAAGGAAATCCTTTGTATCTGCAGCAGTGAAGTCTTTGAATTCACATTGTCACTGACAGTCACTGTTTTTCAACTAGAACTTTATGTTGGCTCAGATAATCCCATTCTTGAGAATGCAAAGGAATTTCTTCAAACTTTGCGCAAATGTTCACTTTGACAAGATTAACTGATTAAATTTTGGTAGTCAAAGATCAAGGGTCATGGTGATCTCACCAAACACATTTTTGTGTTTGGTCAAAGTTCAACTTCACTGTGACATCATAAAGTTCAGCTCTCTATCAGTTGTCTGTCCTACTCTGTAAAAAGTCTCTAAGAGAAGACAGCATGTTTCTCACTGGAAATTATCCACAGAAATCAGAGGTGCATGGGCTTCCATTTCTGCCAAAAATACACTTAATACCTCTTATCAAACTCCTTCAAAGTTACAGGTCAGTATAGAGATAAGGTTCATAATAAATTCTTTGAAGTCTTCATGACACGTATGATATGAATCTGGATGTAAACTGTAACTTGACTGGTTGGTGGAGACAAACAACTGTGAGGCAGTAGTTCTATTTTTTGACTGCTCTGTTTTATACGACCATTAACACCTGACTTCTTCTTAACTGGCTTCTCAGGGCCACAAGTGATCAACAGCTGCTTCAGTTTGAAATCTTATTTCAGCTCGAGACAACGTGTGTTAAGGTCGCGTTAATGTGGGCAGAACTTTACAGATCTCTACTGGTTGCATGTGGAAATTTGCGGTGGCATTGCAGTAGGTGCTTCACCATTCACTGAGCAACCTCTTCTAGTTTTTGTGTGAGTCTATGCATTGTTTTTTTGGGGGGGGGATACTGCCTTTAAGGTGAGGCAGGGCATGTTTGTTTGTGTAGCACCTTTCAAACACAAATCAACATAAAAACATTTGCATAAGACAAAGAAATGCATTACTTTAGCTCGTTTATTTGGACAGTGGGTGCGACGTATTAGCATTGTACACTCATCAGTGTGTTATGGTAATTTGGAGTGTGTGTGTCTGTGTGTCTGTGTGTTTGTGTGCGTCACTGTGTTGTACAGGTAGCCTTGCTGGTATCACCTACACACCTGCCTGACATCATTAGCATTGCTTAGGGTTAGGGAGAGAGTCATCCTGGAGGAGTTCTGGTTTCCTATTGGCTGCTCTCATCACTTCTCCTCCTGACCTCCTAATGATGTATCTATTATAAACACACTTTACTGATGTGACGTGACTGAAGAGATAAAGACACACACACACACACACACACACACACACACACACACACACACACACACACACACACACACAGGAATACATGTTTGCAAGCACAGAGACACAAAATGCATTCAGACGTACAAATACAAAATGTGTGTGTGTGTGTGTGTGTGTGTGTGTGTGTGTGTGTGTGTGTGTGTGTGTGTGTGTGTGTGTACAACAGGCTCAGGATCAGCGGTGTGTGTCAGAGTGTGTTTTGTGTTTGCACAGCGCCGTCTGCCACGTGGCGCCACGGCAACATCAGACAAACCGTTTCCATAGCGAGGGCAAACTGAAAGGGTCGGTATGCTCTCTCTGGACACGGCCAACCCAGATGACGAGTTTGGCGGGAAGTGTGTGTGTGTGTGAGAGAGAGAGAGAGAGAGAGAGAGAGAGAGAGAGAGAGAGAGAGAGAAAGGACAAAACAGGCTGTGTGTTTGTGTAGATAATGAACGAAAGAGAATCTGTTCTTTTGTGTGTGTTTGAGGAAAAAAAATGTGTGTGTGTGTGTGTGTGTGTGTGTGTGTGTGTGTGTGTGTGTGTGTAATATAATCAGGGGATGATCTCATCAAAAGGTAATCAGAGGGTTTGTGTGTTCCTGTGTAATATAATGGAAACATTTCAAGGTCGAAGGTCTTAGATTGTTTTTTGTGTTGAGGACAGGACTCAGATCGTTTACAGGCATAAATAAAAGTATGAATATGTGATGAAATGAAAATGTAAAAATACTCTACTGTATTTCAAGCAGGCCTTCCTTGTTAGATTATTAATACTGATACACAGATCACTGTGTGAACAGCATTTGTTTTAAAAATGAACTTATTTTAACTATTTTATGTGAGGTTGTTTAGTCCCGGGTTTCCCAAAACCACCTTAAACAGTTATTTAAATTAAACTACCTGAGTTAGGTTTATAAGGAAATGTCTGTTTGGTGGAACTGCTAACTGTTTCAACTTGACACAACTTTATTATAACAGGTCACAAGACAAAAAGGTTGGGAGGTTCTGGGTTAAAGGTGAGGTAGGCAGGGTATTTTTTTTATTTATTTTTTATTTTTTTATTTATTTTTTGGCATTTTTAGAAACATTTTCAGTTGCTGTTGCTTAATGGGCCAGAGAGTTACTTGTTTGTTGAATCTCATTACCAGGGTAAGAAAAATGACCCAAGCACAGTCAAATAATAATAAAAATACAATAATATAAAATAAAATAAAAAATACACTAGTAAAAGAAAAAAAAAAGTTGAGACAACTCAAAATTTCAATGCAACTTACTACAATAGATTACTCTTAATTTTTGAAATGTATAATTGTTCATTTAGAAAATTCACTTTTCTTCTATAGATAAACTTGAGTTTTTGAGTTTTAGAAACTCTAAAAAATGCATCGTATTTGTATTATGTGAAAATATTAGAATCTTAACCATGATCGATACATTTGAGGTTTCTAAAACTCAAAAGTTCAAGTTTATCTGAAGAAGAAAATTGAATTATCTCAGCAAAAGATTAGCAGTTAGTAAAACTTTTTCAAAACTTAAGTTTGAGTTGGACTCAAAACTCAACATTTTTGTTTTTACAGTGTGACAATGTCAGGGAGGGCGTGGCCTCTACAGATGAAGTCACTATCACATACTAATGGTGGGTTGTCGGTAATGATTGAGAGGGAAATGTTTTATGGGTCGATCCTGCATAATTTGTCTTTAAGTATAATGTTATTTTTCATGTAAGGGTGTAGCATGGTGCCAAGGAAAAAGTCATTAAATTTCTGAGCCGATCTGAATCCCAAGGTGGTTTTTGTGTTCTTTTTTTCTCTAGAAACTGGTGACAACATACTGAAATAAGTTATATTCTATGTAAACACAGACTGATCCACAGTGAAGTGAGTCACCTGATAACATTTTGTCATATTTGTCCAGCTTGCTGACTCCCACCTGTTATCAGCACACTCACCTGTCCTCGCAGCAGAATAACTATAAAATCCTCCGACAGACACGACAGCTCAGAAAACCTGGGAGGCTGCGACCGACATTAGATGGGTGTTTTGAAATGTTAAATATGTTTTAAAAATGAGGGAAAGGATGAACAAAGTATATATTGTGTATGAGCACACAGACGCTCTTTTCCCTCCATCATCTGTCCGTTATCTGTGGGAGACTCGGAGGCTGCGGCCTTCTGCTTCCTTCATCCTGCCGCTGTTTGGTTTCAGATAAGAGGTGGGTTGAGCACACAGTGTTTGATCTTCATATTATCAGTTAACCTTTAATGTGACTCACTTACACTGAGTTTGTTCCTGCTGCTGCGTGATCAGGAGTCATAACGGCTCCGAGGCTCTAAGTTTGTTTGCTCGAGTGTTTTACAGAGGAACTGCTGCAGTGAGTCACACAGTGGAGGAAAATAAAATGTCGTAACATTTCTGGACGCTATTGTGTTAAATGTTAACATTACGCTCTTAATCTCCGACACTCTTAAAGTATATTGTTCAGGAAGTCTCTGCCCACGGAGATACTGATGTCAGCTCCTGTTGCTTCAGTCTCACAGCAAAACGTGTAATAGACACGCCGACCCACTAGAGGACGCTGTGTCACACTTTGCCTCACTGAAGCACGAAAAGTGCACACTTGTCAAAGTTAATTAGGTTAATGTTGTTTTTAATTTTTATATTAAGTTGTTTGTAATAAATGTTAGTTGACCGCTAATAAGGCCCTTATAAGATGCTTATTAACAGTGATATATGTTAATAAGACTATATAAGTGTTAATAATCTTATAATAAGCACATTTAACTTTAGATTGTAAGACATTTATGAGCAGTCTTATAAGAAATTTGTTAACATGTTAGAATGTTAATAAAAGTCTTTAAATGTTTCTCTTTTGATTGTTTATAACAGCCTTATAAACACATTTATTGACTTAAACTAACTTACCTTACCCACTATATCATTGTTACACTAATTACTAGCTGAGGTTTTATTGCTGTTTTATTAAGATTTCAACACACTTAATTATGCATTTATCAGCAATACTTAGCAGGAGAAGAAAGCTCAAATAGTAATAATTTTTAAAAATCATGCGTAACTGTTAATAAGTGCATATTAAAGGACTGATTGTCCCTATTAAGCATTGTTCACACTTAAGATTCAGTACTCCAAAAATCCATAGTTAGCCATGCCTTTTAAGGTTACTTTTATTATAATACAATAATAAGAGATAAATTATCCTTAATAATCATTGTTCACCCTTTAGGTCCCCTCCAAAATGAACAGTTAAGTGTTAATAAATGCATTATGATGTAGGTAGATGAATTAGTTGACCTAAATAAATGTGTTTGTAGTGCTATTACAACAGTTATAAGAAACCATAAGCCTTTTATTAACATTCTCACACACACAAGATGTGTCTCACTCTGTCCCTGAAGATGATTTATCATTCTGAGGTAAGAGACCAAAAATAGCACAATGACACTCCGTACCTGCGTGTGTGTGTGTGTGTGTGTGTGTGTGTGTGTGTGTGTGTGTGTGTGTGTGTGTGTGTGTGTGTGTGTGTGTGTGTGTGTGTGTGTTGTGTTCCTGTAAAAACACTCAGCTGTGTGCCGACCAATCAGGTTATGACCTCCAGGTGACATCACAATGATGCAGGACCAGGGATAAACACTAGACGATGACACAGATGAAACACACATACACATGTCAATCATACACACATTATTTTATTTCTGTCTTAAAAGCAAAACATCACTCATCATTCAGATAAAATCATTTCAACCTTTAGAAAAACTTAAACTGCTTCTGTTTAACATTTGGTTTTGCCTTTTCAGACATCTTGTACAATTTGTAATGTATTACACATAAAGATCTATGGTATGTTTAAACAATCAAGCTTGTCAATGCGCAACAGAATCTCCAAAATTATAGTGCATCTGAACACGTTATGTTCTTCTTTTAATTTTTCATTGATTTACAGAATCAGTTATTCAGAAGAAGCTGAAAATAATTATCTCTTCTACCTTCACCCTCCTCTTCCAAGTGTATAGCAGAACCTATGGTGAAGCTCACAATAAATGAGAATGTGTGTATCTAGAGCCAGTGTTTGGTTTGTTCGTTCTGGACTACTGTAGAAAAATGCTGAGGCAACATGACGGCATCCAAAGAAGAGGATCCACACCCTCTGTAGATACAAACAACTTATTCTAAGGTAACAAAAACACAATAATTCTTATTTTCAGGTGATTATATGCTGATGAAAACATAATTCTGAATATTATATTCCATTTCTGACATGCCAGTGAACTCCTGTAAAGCTTACAAACGGGAAAAACAAACTCCCTTAACCAAATAGGTGAACTATTATGATTAAATAAGCTCACATGCAAATACTTGACAGTCTCTGCTTCTTGTGGAAAACAATGCTAAACTAAGATATAACTAGAAGAGCAGATCCCTGCCAGATTACAGATGCTGAAGCACCTACTGCAATGCCACCACGACTGCCAGATGCAACCAGCTGAGATTTGTAAAGTTCCACCAACATTAACATGACCTCCACATACGCTGTCAAGAGCTGAAACACGATTTCAAACTGAAGCAGTTGTCATAACTGGTGTATGAATTCTTAAGTTAAAATTTAATCAATTAATCTTTGAGTCCAGGCATGTGGTCATCTGTGCCAAGTTTGAAGAGAGTCCCTTGAGGTGTTCTTGTGATATCACATTCACAAGAATGAGATAACCATAAAACCTTATGCCTCCACACCGCCACTGCCATTGCTGGTGTGGACCCAACAAACTTTTAAGGTTTTTCAAAAAAATGTGAATCTAAGAAGTCCTTCAGCAAACAGTCACGAATATGCACAAAAAATTTAGACTGATCAGTTCAGTAGTACTCAAGATTAGATGCAGACGAGCTGCAGGTTCATTGATCACACATTCATGCATGCACACGATTCCTGCATGATTCCTTGCGTGTGTAATGAGCAACACAGCAGAATTATTGTGATTCTCCTTTTACATCATTGGTAGAGTTGTCCTGTATTTTGCCTGTTGTCATTGTCTATTTCAATACTCCTATTTGACATTACATTAAATTGGATCCCCCCCCCCCCCCACGTTGGAGGCCTCTGTGAACAAAAGCACTACTGTTTCCACTGTAATAATCCAAAATAAAAATATACAAATAACACTCTCCTCCTGCTCTTTTTTAACTGGCTAACGTGTGTGAGATCTAAACACAGTCTCATTCCATCTGATTTCACAGAGAATCTGGCCCAGTGGCCTGCCACATTAAGAATACCTATATAAAATCAAAGTCAATAATCTTGTGTATTGTCTGGTTAAGTTATGTCGGTAATGGAGAGGTATTAGTTTTAAACTGCGACATTTCATAACCAGTTAAAAACTGTTTGTAGTAACTTTAAGGAATTGATTGCTGTATGTGTGTACCACCTATACCTTCATTCTGTTCACCCTCACAAGCTGCTGCCCCAACACAGCAGGGGAGTGGCTCTGTGCCAAAGTTTGTCAAAAAATGACTTGGAGTTTAAAATAATGGTTTGATATTTTAATATTGAGTTAGTATCTCAAAAATGGAAAAGCAATTTAAATAATTATTTTTTATTATTTTTTAAGTCATTATTTTTAAGTTATTTTCTGTGAGGGGGAGGCAGGAGGAGAGGCGGGTGGGAGGGGGGGGTGATGTGTCTGATGATATTATCATCATCATGATCATCATCACCATCATCATCATCATCATCACTATTCATCATCATCATCAGCAGCCACCTCTTGTATAATCTTAATTGGGACTTCATCTCTGTTGCATATGTATGGAAACAGCTTCTCAGTGAAAGTGTGTCTGAAGGTGTGTATGCGTGTTTCAGTATCAAGATCAGAGAATGACAGCTTTCCTTTCTCCCAGTTCAGATAAACTCTGATTCTCTGGAGCCTCTGGACTGAGAGAACAGTTGGTTGAGCTGATGGAGAGAAGGCTTTATATTCACCATTAGAGAATCCTATTCTCCATATTCCAGAATCTGTTTTCCCTTTCCTTTGGACAGACTCTACAGCCACACCCAGAGACCAGTCTGAACTGTCTCCAACTTCAACTTCCCAGCTCTGAGTCTCTGAATCAAAGCCCTCAGAGCCCAGGACAGAGGGGTAGTGATCAAACCTCTCTGGGTTTTCAGGAAGCTTCTGTCTGTGTCCACGTCTCACACTGGTCAGATCTTCAGACAGGATGAGTTCTGGATGAGCAGAGTTTGGATCCAGAATCACAGGAGTGAAGAAGAGTATCTCTTTCATCTTGAAAAAGATCATGATTGTCAGGTTGCCCAGGTGTTCGGCTTCATCTATCAGAGCTCCTGATGGCAGCTGTGGATCATCCAGCAGGGGGCGCTGCTGGACTCTTTTCACTGCAGCCTTGTAGTTCTGCAGGAATGAGACATCTTCAGCTCTCAGCTCCTCCTCTGTGGCTCTGATTGTGTCTGAAAGAGCTGCTATCTCTCTGCTCAGAGCCTCAATCTTCTGCCTCATCACTTTACTTTTTTGCTTCTCCTCCTTCCTCAGAGCAGCGATCCTGGCCTCCTCTTCCTCTTGAAGAAACTTATGAAGTTTCTTAAACTGCTCCTTAATCTGCCTCTCTGTGTGTTGAGCCTGGACTTTAATGTGTTCTGCTGTTTGATCAAGGTTTCCTCTAACTTGTTTAAAGATCTTCAGTTTCTCCTGTAACGGCTTCAGGGTTTTCTGGAGCTCCTCTCTGTGATCCTGTGCAGCTTCACCGATTGGTCTGAAGCTGTGGCCAGTGTGTGTTTTTGAGTCTCGACAAACAACACACACCGGCTGCTGATGATCCAGACAGAAGAGTTTGAGTTTCTCAGAGTGCAGACTGCAGACATCCTCTGACCCTGCTGAAGCTCTCTGATCTCTCTTCAGTACGAAAGTCTCACACAGGTTTTTCAGTATCAAGTTGCGAGGTGGTTCACTCTTTGATGATCTTCTCTTACAAACCGGACACTCCTGGGTTTGTTTCTCTTTCCACCATCTCTTAAGACAGCCTTTACAGAAGCTGTGGCTGCATGACAGAACAACAGGATCTTTGAAGATGTCATGGCAGACAGGACAGCAGAAATCCTCCTCTGATATGGAAGCCATTGTGTTTGTAAAATTCTAAAAAAAAAAACAAGGCAGACAGCACATTCAGTCAGTTTAGCTTTTAGTCAATAAATTATAAAGCTGATTGTTGTTCTCTTTTTTGTTAGTGGTAAACTCACCTTCAGGATGTAAAGTCAACAGCAGGTTGAAGTGTTCTTGTCCTCTCAATAGATGTGAGGTTGATGTGAAGGTAAATCTCTCATCTGAGTCTCTTTCTTAGTGAGCACTGATAAATAAGACACTGTATTTCCTGGTTTATCTCAGTTGAGCCACGCAAGGGGTGGAACTCATCAGAGCGTTTCTTGTAAATGCTCAGCTGTTTACTGTAATAGACCAGCAGTTCTTCAAGATTGTGAATATTTAGTCAACAATGTTAACTTTGTTTCCTTTAACTGCACACAGTCCACCAGTAGTGAAATTTTTTTCCTACTGGTTAATATATTTTTGTTGTATCATCATGATGTTGTTTGATTTTACAGTTATTTTCTAATTGTTCAATATTAAAATTTTATCAAAGTTGTACCTTGCCTTTTGTGCTGCACAGTGTTTCATCTGTAGTACACTAATAGAATCACAATTTCATGACTGATGTCCAATTTTTAAACTGCTGATTCTGTAAACAAAATATTTGAACAACTACCTGTGTGCAGACAGGAGGGAAAATCAAGAAACAAGCTCTTTTCCTAACTGGCACGTAATGAACATAAAACACTGCTGCAACAAACCGATGATTTCAGTTTCTTAAATGTTAATACTTTCTGGATTCTTTATTCCTCTCTGACAGTAAACTGAATATTTTGAGTTGTGGACAAAATAAGACATTTGAGGACGTCATCTTGAGCTTTGTGAAACACTGATCAACATTTTTCACCATTTTCTGACATTTCATGGACCAAACAACTAATAATCAACCAGTTAATTGATGATGAAAATAGTTGCAGCCCTAAAATCAAAAAAAAAAAAAAAAAAAACTTTGCTGATGTAAGGTCATGGTGTTAAACTGGTTCTGTTGCATGTTAAACAAGTTCACATTGTGCTGTTTATTTGATTTAATATCTGTTGATGATTTAATATCTGTTTTTAAAAATTGATCTGATTAAGAAACTTATACAAGAACTATTTTACCCACTACTGTCCTTAATAAAAATACAGTCTTGCTCTTTCAGTGTTTTTAGTCTGATGAATCTGATCGTCCATTATGTTTATGTTGGTTTCCTGTATGATCAGAAAAGACGCTGACCTCTCCTAAATAACATCCTGTTAACTGCAATAAACCACATGCAAGTTTCATTTTGACATGTCCCCTATTCTCAGTTTTGGAAGAAAGAAAGTAACATGTACCCCTTTATGGATTGTTAAGATTATAAATTTGATGGGACATGAATATTTAGATTGAGATATTTTTCTATTTATCTCACAGAGAAATCTGATTCAGACATGACATGTAGTAAATAAAAAAGACATGTAATCTGCACAGTAGTTCACTCATTATTGACTGATTTTTTGTTTCCTGTTTTTATAGTGACAAGTCCCTCTCTACCTGCCTTTTTACAGGAAACACATGAGTAAAACACACTCTACTAGCTGTTTCATGGGAGTTTTAAAGTGGAAGATTACCATACTTACTTCCTCTTGTAGAAACTGATGAAGCTTCTCAAACTGCTCCTTAATCTGCTTCTCTGTGTGTCGAGCCTGGACTTCTGCTGTTCTGCTGTTTGACCACAGTTTCCCTTATCTTGTTCAAACAGCTTCAGTTTCTTGCAAATCACTCTGTTTTTAATTATTCTTTACTCAACGTCCCAACTGAGGTTGTATTTCTTTACAAATTTTTTTTTTTTTCACTTGCCATCCAGCAAAAATAAAGCCATCATATCTGTTTTAGCAGTAAGGACCTTTTTTATACTCATGCACAAACCTCTGCACCACATAAATATCCTGGAAATGTCCCTGATTTCCTTTTAGAAAAAGCAAATTAAATCAAGTAGAAAAATTTTTATGTCTTAGACATGCAGTGTTTTATTGAGATTAGATCATCTTCAAGGAAAGCTGTAGGATCTATTTTGCAACTAATTAAGTCAACATGCCATACCAATCATCATGATGGACATTATCACTTAAAGATTTTAACTGATTAAATGGAATTTAGATATATTTGTCTGAAATTACACTCTGAAATAAGATCCTCATCAGTCCTTGTCAGTTTTGGATGACAGAAATTACCATGCACCCCTCTGGGGAGAGTTAATGTTATAAATTTGATCAGACGTGCATATTTAGTTTGAGATATCTGCAAGATTTGACTTCTTCTTTAGTTATCTCAAAGAGAAATTTGACATCGACATAAAGGATGTTTTACACACATGAAACATTTAATCTGAGTGTGTTACAGGTTATAGTAAATTAAAAAAAAGACAAGTCATCTATATGCAGTACTGGAATAGAGTGGTGTTATTAGGGCCTTTCCATCTCATTTGTCTCATTTAATGTGTTAGTATTCCAGTATTTCAGTATTCTGCATTGCAACTGTCCTGCAAAAATTGCACCATAATAATTTTAATATATTTTTCGATGAAAATTAGAATAGTGCTGTAAAAACTCACATATCACGATATGATATATATATATATCTGATATATCACAGATCATATCACAATTGCAATAGCAATTGCCATCAGACAAATTAATCACCACTAGATATTTTTCAAAATCAAGCCTAATGTATTACAAAATATTCATCTGTAATGATAATCTAAATAAGTTGCAGAAAGTTGAAGGAGCACCTTAATGTAAATATTACAATGTTAAAATACTTGATTCAGTGGAACTGTATGTATCCCCTCTCTCACACCTTAAGAAGGTACTTCATCTTGTGTTTTTATCATCTATTTTATTATAATTTACTTATATTATTACTTTACTTTATTTTTGTGTATTTTTGTTCATTATAATTGGCCAATTAGCCAATGTTGTCCAAGATATATTTGTAACAACAATATTAAAACACATATAAGGAAATAAATAAATATAAACTTAGAAACTTATATAAACAACAAGTTGTGGAAGTCCCGGAATATTGGTTTCCATGGTAACAACACATTCCGGAATTTCTTCTTTGGCAGCCTGCTAGCTAGCTGGTGATGTAACCTAGCTGAATACTGGCACTAGCTAATGCTACACCAATGGCTAAACACCGTCAATTGGTGAGGTTTATTGTTTTGTTTTGTTTTTGTTTTGACTAGGAGTTGAAGAAGAAGAAACGTTGCCATCTCCACTGACCGAGTTTACTCAGCCCAGTTCCTCACACTCATTAGCCGACAAGAGGTTAGCATGGCAGCTAACTTTAGCCGCTGACGTGGGCTGACGTGGGCTCACCTGCTTAGCGTTAATTGGCTAACTAGTTAATTATCTGTACTTGACGAACCACATTCACGGCCACATTTGAAGGTATCTCCCTACACAGTCAAGGATGGAAATAATGGAAAGTGTTATGGACGGTTTTCTTGGTTGTAATACAGCTTTAATTGAGGACTGGAAGCAGCTAGCTAACGTTAATTAGCTAGCGACGTCAGGTGCGGGAAAAACACAAGCCCCATTCACTTTCACCAGACAAGTTTCACGGCTGCAGGCAACAGCCAACCCGCAGACTGGAGAAATTAACCGTGGTGCCTTGGACTTTCTCTTCATCGAGAGAAATCGGGACCATCTGAAAATGTGTTTGACGTATTTTTGCCGAGCAGGAAATTTCAGGTAGGAAACTCATCAACATCCAACTGAAGTGCCTTTTATTGTTTACTGTAAAAGTAGCGAAACTGTGAGCATAAATGAAGTCAGTCAACTAACTACTGGGCAAGACTGTTGACACAACAACAAAGGAAAGCTAACTCCAGTGTTGCTATTGATATCTGTGTGTGTTTCTGACTGTTAGCTAGCAGCGGTGGACGGAGGAGATGAAGAGTCAACGGTCAAACCAAATTACCATGTTAACAGCCAGCGCAGTGGGACTTTATGTGATTGATGGGACTTGACCACCATGATGGAGAGGAGAATGAAGTTCAACATCAGCCACCGTGAGTCAAACACACCTCTGTCTGTCTGTCTGTTTTTCCTTGTTGGCCAAATGCTCCACTGTGGCTCTTGGTCTGTGTTGACTCTTGCTGTGCATCTAGCAATGGTGGAGATAATATTCATATCCTTTAATTAAATAAAAGTACTAATACAACACTGTACAAATACTCTGTTACAGGTCCAGGAAAATGTACTCAAAGTTTTAAAAGTAAAAAAAAAAAAAATAATAGATGCATGACATTTTTTCAGCTGATAAGAAAACCAATAATTAAGTACTACTTGTGGCCATTAGTGATATCCGATAATTTCACATTTCTGTGTTTTTAAAATAAGTTTGTGTGATTTGCACACATGATGGCAAGAGAGGCGAAGATGTAGTGAGCAAAGATGGATGATTTAATATTTCACAGCTCTGACGTCACCAAGTCTAACTCATCACTATTACAACAAAAACAAAGACCAGTTCTGACTTTTCTTCAAATCTACTATTCAGTTTGACTTTAGGTCACAATTTTGATTGGATTTTTTTGTTCTAACCATATTTGTTTTAGCACTGATAGCTATGACATTGTTAGACTATTGAGTGTTGATTTGTAAACATCAACAGATCATTGTTTTAATGCCCTGACAACAAAGGCTGTGTATCATTTAAAAATTACCATTACCAGTACCT
>NC_139318.1:41923706-41928706 GCF_056507025.1 Lutjanus erythropterus | reverse complement strand
TGGAGAGAGCATACATACATACATACATACATACATACATACATACATAGTGGAGAGAGCATACATACATACATACATACATACATAGTGGAGAGAGCATACGTACATACATACATACATAGTGGAGAGAGCGTACATACATACATAAATACAGACATAGTGGAGAGAGCATACATACATACATGCATACATACATACATACATAGTGGAAAGAGCGTACATACATACATACATACATACATACATACATAGTGGAGAGAGCGTACATACATACATACGTACATACATACATACATACATACATAGTGGAGAGAGCATACATACATACATACATACATACATAGTGGAGAGAGCATACATACATACATACATAGTGGAGAGAGCATGCATACATACATACATACATACATACATACATACATACATACATAGTGGAGAGAGCATACATACATACATACATACATACATACATACATAGTGGAGAGAGCATACATACATACATACATACATACATACATAGTGGAGAGAGCATACATACATACATACATACATACATACATACATACATACATAGTGGAGAGAGCATACATACATACATACATACATACATACATAGTGGAGAGAGCATACATACATACATACATACATACATACATACATACATACGTAGTGGAGAGAGCATACATACATACATACATAGTGGAGAGAGCATACATACATACATACATACATACATACATAGTGGAGAGAGCATACGTACATACATAGATACATACATACATACATAGTGGAGAGAGCATACATACATACATACATAGTGGAGAGAACATACATACATACATACATACATACATAGTGGAGAGAGCATACATACATACATACATACATACATACATAGTGGAGAGAGCATACATACATACATACATACATACATACATACATAGTGGAGAGAGCATACATGCATACGTACATACCTACATACATACATACATAGTGGAGAGAGCATACATACATACATACATACATACATAGTGGAGAGAGCATACATACATACATACATACATACATACATAGTGGAGAGAGCATACATACATACATACATACATACATACATACATACATACATACATGCATAGTGGAGAGAGCATACATACATACATACATACATACATACATAGTGGAGAGAGCATACATACATACATACATACATACATACATACATACATACATACATACATACATACATAGTGGAGAGAGCATACGTACATACATACATACATACATACATGGTGGAGAGAGCGTACATACATACATACATACAGACATAGTGGAGAGAGCATACATACATACATACATACATAGTGGAGAGAGCATACATACATACATGCATACATACATACATACATACATACATAGTGGAAGGAGCGTACATACATACATACATACATACATAGTGGAGAGAGCGTACATACATACATACATACATACATACATACATACATACATACATACATAGTGGAGAGAGCATACATACATACATACATACATACATAGTGGAGAGAGCATTCATACATACATACATACATAGTGGAGAGAGCATTCATACATACATACATACATAGTGGAGAGAGCATACATACATACATACATAGTGGAGAGAGCATACATACATACATACATGCATACATACATACATACATACATAGTGGAGAGAGCATACATACACACATACATACATAGTGGAGAGAGCATACATACATACATACATACATACATAGTGGAGAGAGCATACATACATACATACATAGTGGAGAGAGCATACATACATACATACATACATACATACATACATACATACATACATACATAGTGGAGAGAGCATACATACATACATACATAGTGGAGAGAGCATACATACATACATACATACATACATAGTGGAGAGAGCATACATACATACATACATAGTGGAGAGAGCATACATACATACATACATAGTGGAGAGAGCATACATACATACATACATGCATACATACATACATACATACATACATACATACATAGTGGAGAGAGCATACATACATACATACATACATAGTGGACAGAGCATACATACATACATACATACATACATACATACATACATACATACATAGTGGACAGAGCATACATACATACATACATAGTGGAGAGAGCATACATACATACATACATACATACATATATACATACATTCATAGTGGAGAGAGCATACATACATACATACATACATACATACATACATACATACATACATAGTGGAGAGAGCATACATACATACATACATAGTGGAGAGAGCATACATACATACATACATACATACATACATAGTGGAGAGAGCATACATACATACATACATAGTGGAGAGAGCATACATACATACATACACACATACATACATACATAGTGGAGAGAGCATACATACATACATACATACATACATACATAGTGGAGAGAGCATACATACATACATACATAGTGGAGAGAGCATACATACATACATACATGCATACATACATACATAGTGGAGAGAGCATACATACATACATACATACATACATACATACATACATAGTGGAGAGAGCATTCATACATACATACATACATACATAGTGGAGAGAGCATTCATACATACATACATACATACATAGTGGAGAGAGCATACATACATACATACATAGTGGAGAGAGCATACATACATACATACATGCATACATACATACATACATACATAGTGGAGAGAGCATACATACACACATACATACATAGTGGAGAGAGCATACATACATACATACATACATACATACATAGTGGAGAGAGCATACATACATACATACATACATACATAGTGGAGAGAGCATACATACATACATACATAGTGGAGAGAGCATACATACATACATACATGCATACATACATACATACATACATACATACATACATACATACATACATAGTGGAGAGAGCATACATACATACATACATACATAGTGGACAGAGCATACATACATACATACATACATACATACATACATACATACATACATACATACATAGTGGACAGAGCATACATACATACATACATAGTGGAGAGAGCATACATACATACATACATACATACATATATACATACATTCATAGTGGAGAGAGCATACATACATACATACATACATACATACATACATACATAGTGGAGAGAGCATACATACATACATACATAGTGGAGAGAGCATACATACATACATACATACATACATAGTGGAGAGAGCATACATACATACATACATACATACATACATACATACATAGTGGAGAGAGCATACATACATACATACACACATACATACATACATAGTGGAGAGAGCATACATACATACATACATACATACATACATACATAGTGGAGAGAGCATACATACATACATACATAGTGGAGAGAGCATACATACATACATACATGCATACATACATACATAGTGGAGAGAGCATACATACATACATACATACATACATACATACATACATAGTGGAGAGAGTATACATACATACATGCATACATACATACATACATAGTGGAGAGAGCATACATACATACATACATACATACATAGTATAGAGAGCATAAATACATACATACATAGTGGAGAGAGCATTCATACATACATACATACATAGTGGAGAGAGCATACATACATACATACATAGTGGAGAGAGCATACATACATACATACATGCATACATACATACATACATACATACTGGAGAGAGCATACATACACACATACATACATAGTGGAGAGAGCATACATACAAACATACATACATACATACATACATACATACATACATACATACATACATTGTCGAGAGAGCATACATACATACATACATAGTGGAGAGAGCATACATACATACATACATACATACATAGTGGAGAGAGCATACATACATACATACATACATACATACATAGTGGAGAGAGCATACATACATACATACACACATACATACATACATAGTGGAGAGAGCATACATACATACATACATACATACATAGTGGAGAGAGCATACATACATACATACATAGTGGAGAGAGCATACATACATACATACATGCATACATACATACATAGTGGGGAGAGCATAAATACATACATACATACATACATACATAGTGGAGAGAGCATACATACATACATGCATACATACATACATACATAGTGGAGAGAGCATACATACATACATACATACATACATAGTATAGAGAGCATAAATACATACATACATAGTGGAGAGAGCATACATACATACATACATAGTGGAGAGAGCATACATACATACATACATACATACATAGTGGAGAGAGCATACGTACATACATACATACATAGTGGAGAGAGCGTACATACATAAATAAATACAGACATAGTGGAGAGAGCATACATACATACATGCATACATACATACATACATACATAGTGGAAAGAGCGTACATACATACATACATACATACATAGTGGAGAGAGCGTACATACATACGTACATACATACATAGTGGAGAGAGCATACATACATACATACATACATAGTGGAGAGAGCATGCATGCATACATACATACATACATACATACATACATAGTGGAGAGAGCATACGTACATACATACATACATACATACATACATGGTGGAGAGAGCGTACATACATACATACATACAGACATAGTGTAGAGAGCATACATACATACATACATACATACATACATAGTGGAGAGAGCATACATACATACATGCATACATACATACATACATACATACATACATACATAGTGGAAGGAGCGTACATACATACATACATACATACATACATAGTGGAGAGAGTGTACATACAAACATACATACATACATACATACATACATACATACATACATAGTGGAGAGAGCATTCATACATACATACATAC